>NC_088357.1:41047500-41060000 GCF_036884655.1 Musa acuminata AAA Group
CTTAATTATTTATTTTTGTAAAATATGTATATTATTTATTTATGCTGCATCTTTATTTTCAGAAAATATCGCTTTCAGATCCCTTGCGTGGCATACTTGATGTCAACCGCCTCACTAGTCCAAATTATACGAATTGGCTCTACAACTTGAGAATTGTTCTCATGGTGGAAAAAAATCACGTATGTCCTTGATACAGTGATGCTTATGTCCAAGGAAGGGGGCAAGCGAGGATGAGATCGCTCACTACGTGAAGTATATTGATGACTCTACTCTTGCTTAGTATTACATATTGGGCTTTATGACTCTTGAGTTATAGAGACAACATGAAAAGATGGATGCCAGATCTATTCTCCTATATGTTTGTAAACTTTTTGAGGAATAGGGTCGGACTCAGCGATATGAGATATCCAAGAGCCTCTTCCGCGCTAGGATGACTGAGGGGACACCAGTTCAGAACCATGTCCTAAAGATGATTAAGTGGATAGAGAAACTCGCAGGTCTAGGAATGGTCCTAGAGAATAACTTGTGTATGGACATTGTGCTTCAGTCCCCACCAGATTCCTTTTCATAGTTTATAATGAATTTTAATATGAACAAGCTTGAGATGACTCTCCCAAAGCTCCTTAATATGTTGAGAGAGGCAGAGAGCACTATAAAAAAGGAGAAGTCAGTTCTTTACACTAGCGAGACCAGAAAGAAAAGGAAAGCAAAAAAGTCCCTTAAGAAGGGCAAGGGCAAGGGCAGACTAGGTAAAGCAAAGGTTGCTATAAAAGATCCGGCAAAGGACAAAGGCCAATGCTCCCACTGCGAAAAATATAGGCACTAGAAGAGGAACTGCAAAGAGTACATTGCAGAGAGGGTGAAACAGAAGCTTGGAGAAGCTTCAGGTATATTCATGACCAGTCTCTAGTTGTTAGATTTTTGTGATAGTGCATTGGTATTGGATACCGGTATTGCTTATCATATCTGTAATTTATTATAGATTCTGACAAAGCCGAGGAGATTGGCGAGAGGAATATTACATAATGGTTTATTTATGCTAGACACTACTTTATATATCACGAATGTAGGTGTGTCCAAAAGGAAATGAGATAAGGTGAATAGTACATACCTATGGCATTATAGGCTAGGTCACATCCATGAGAGAAGGATTCAAAAGTTGCTAAAGGATGGATATTTAGATCCATTCAACTATGAGTCATATGCAACTTGCGAGCTTTGTCTTCGTGGAAAACTGACCAACTCTCCATTTAATGGAACTGGAGAGAGAGTTACTGAGCTATTGGAACTCATACATAGTGATGTATGTGGACCCATATCAACTCATGTCATTGGTGGTTACTCCTACTTCATTATTTTTACTGATGATTTCTCAAGGTATGGATAGGTGTACTTAATGAAGTACAAGTCCGAGGTCTTTGAGAAATTCAGAGAGTATAAAAATGAAGTGGAGAACTAGATTGGAAAGAATATCAAGTCTCTTCGATCAGATCGAGGATGTGAGTACTTAAGTACAGAGTTTATCTAGTTCCTTAATGACCATGAGATTCTATCCCAATGGACATCTCCATATACACCTCAGCTCAATGGTGTATTTGAAAGGAGGAATCGTACGTTGTTAAATATGGTACAGTCCATGATGAGTTTCACTGACCTACCCATCTCATTCTGGGGATATGCCCTAGAGATCGCGGTTTACTTTTTGAATAGAGTTCCAACTAAGTCGGTAGTGTCTACATCATATGAGATATGGAAAGGGAAGAAGCCTGATCTTAATGTTGTTAAGATTTGGGATTGCCCTGCCCATGTTAAAAGACTCAACCCTGATAAGTTGGAATCGAGGACGAAACGATATAAGTTCGTGGGATACCCTAAAGAAACTTGTGGGTATTATTTCTATCATCTTGAGGACCAAAACATCTTTGTAGCTAAGAGAACGATGTTCCTTGAGAAGGAACACATTCTTGGCAGAGAAAGTGGGAGCATGGTAGAGTTGAGCGAGGTTGGAGAACCTAGCTCAAGCACCACTCTATAGCCCGAGTCTGTTCAGGTACCTAATACATAAGTTCCAACTTTATGTAGGTCCGATAGAGTATTCTATCCTCTTGAGAGATATGTGGGATATATTAGAGGAGAGGATGTTGAGGACATTGATCCTTATACCTATAAGGAGGCTATTATGAGTATAGACTCTGGGAAGTGGCAAGAATCCATGAATTCTGAGATGGATTTCATGTATTCTAATAAGGTTTGGAACCTAATTGATGCACCTGAGGGTATTATACCTATCGGTTGTAAGTGGATCTTTAAGAAAATGATCAGAGTAGATGGAAAGGTAGATACCTATAAAGCAAGGCTAGTGGCTAAGGGATATCGTTAAAGGCAATGTGTTGACTATGACGAAACCTTCTCACCCGTAGCAATGCTAAAATCCATTCGAATTCTATTGGTTATTATAGCACACTATAATTATGAGATCTGACAGATGGATGTGAAAATCGCATTCCTCAATGGGAACCTCGAGGAGGAGGTGTATATAATACAACCCGTGGGATTCGTATCCAAGGATTGCCTAGATAAGGTGTGCAGGTTGCTTAGATTCATTTATGGACTAAAGAAAGCTTCTCAAAGTTGGAACATAAGATTTGATGAGGCAATCAGATCTTATGACTTCGTTAATAACGAAGATGAGCCTTGTGTGTACAGGAAGGTAAGTGGGAGCGCTATCACCTTTTTGGTGTTATATGTGGATGACATCTTGATCATTGGGAATGATGTAGGAATGCTATCCACAGTAAAGGCTTGGTTATCTAGACACTTTTCCATGAAGGACTTATGTGAAGCATTTTATATCTTGAGGATTTAGATCTATAAAGATAGATCCAAGAGGATGTTTGGCTTGTCCTAGTTTAAGTACATAGACACCATTGTCAAAAGATTTGACATGAAAAATTTCAAGAGAGGTCTCATACCGATGAGATATAGGATATCGCTTCTAGGAATATGTCCCCAAAGACTCCTAAAGAAAGGGCGAACATGAATAGGATACCCTATGCCTCAATAATAGAGTCTATCATGTATGTCATGCTATGTACAAGGCCTGATATAGTGCATGCTCTAAGTGTCATGAGCAGGTATCAGGTGGATCCAGGCTTAGAGCTCTGGAAAGCAGTAAAGTATATCCTTAAGTACTTAAGAAGGACTAAGGATCTTTTACTAGTATATGGATGTAGTAGCCTCAAGGTTGAAGGCTACACAGACTCGAGATTTCAGTCCGATATTGATGATAGCAAGTTGAATTCGGGATATGTGTACACCTTGAATGGAGGAGCAGTGTGTTGGAAGAGTTCCAAGTAAGATACTACTACTGACTCGACCACAGAGGCGGAGTACATTATTGCAGTAGAGGTAGCAAAAGAGAGAATTTGGATGAAAAAGTTCATCACATATTTGGGAGTCGATTTCCTTATATTACGATAACTATAGGGGTTTGCTCAAATGAGAGAACCTAGGTCTCATCAAAAGTATTCTGAGGAGGTTCCAACTTATTAGAGAGATCATGACCCGAGGAGATGTAGTAGTGGAAAGAGTTCCATCCAAAGATAACATTGTAGATCCACTAAAAAAGTCATTGTCTCATATTATTTTTTAGCATCATAAGGGTCTGATGGGGATTAGACACATAGATGATTGGCTTTAGGTCAAGTGGGAGATTGCTAGTCATAGGTGCCCAGTAAGCCAATCACATGAGTGATGACACATGTGACTTGATACACAATCTTTTTGCTTATTATATTTTATCATTTATCATTTTATATTGACTATTGCATATATACATGTATATATTGTGATGTCCTTAGATCTGTGCAATGAGAATCAGATCGTGATGAGATCACGATAATGAGACCGATTCGCCTTTAAATATAGATCCTAAATAATCCCAATCATAGGTTACTCGAGAGGGACATCGAGATAACCAAACAGATTAGTGTGCTATATACCCGTCCATATGATGGATGCAACTAGTCTCATAGCTGCTCATTAGAGAATGAGTTCCCTGATTGATTTGCTTATGGAATGCTGGATGGTTGATGATGCATTATTGTCAGACCATGATTCCGTAGTCCCAGTGGTGTATCTGGTCCTTAGACTTGAGACACCAAAGATGTCCTATATGAGTGCTCTATTCTTTGATACTAGACTTATAGGTTTGGATGTCCCAGATCTAGTACAATCGGTCATCGGGAGTGGCAATTAACCTAACGAGGGCTATTGAGTGTCAATAGAGGATCATCCACTCTCGATATCATGAGAGGAATATCTCATGTGTTCTTACTCAAACAAATCCCTAGCCAGGGTCATTCAGATTGAGAGAGAAAGAGTTCTCCGGGAGAATCCGATTAGAGCAAGACTCGAGTAGAAACCGTATCACCATGCCCAATATACGGTCTCTAGGATATTAGATGGATAAGGGACTATAGGTACATGGTAACTAAGGACAGACAGGTTCAATGGATTGGATTCCCTTGTATCGTCTGGGGACTGCGACGTAGTGGCATAGTACATCCGTAGTCGATGAGTCGAGTGAATTATTATAGGGCCTAGAGGGTCACACATATATGGTAGGTGTTACTATGAGTAGAGGTTCGGATATGAGATATCCGTTGGACCCCCTATCTTATTAGATATCCAATAAGCCCCTGAATTATTGGTTCATATGGATGAGATACAATAAGAGCCAATGAGAGATTATTGGATAGAGATCCACTAATCTCAAAGGCTTGAGTAGTTAGATAAAGATCCAATACCCAATAGGGAAGGATCCATTAGGGTTAAGTTGATAGGGACCTCTATAAATAGGAGAGATTCAGTAGTTTATAGCCAAGAGCCTTTGCTTGTCTCTCCTATTCTCCTCTCTCTCTCCACCTCAAAGTAGGCCTAGAGTTTTGAGGAGCGTAGTCGTAGCTCTACTGTGTGGATTACCACTAGAGAGGAAGGTGCTTGACCTCCTTCACCCTCTCCTAGAGATCTGCAAGGATTCATGGATATACGATCTCCCTAGGTAATACAATCTTTACTATACACAGTTTTTTGTTTTACAGATTTTACGCACCAATCTTCACACGAAGACGAACAAATCTTTAGGAAATTGGGGATTTTATTTTTTATTCTTCCACTGCGTATGTGATGTCGCCCCCAATATTTCCCAACAGCTTCTCTCTCACAACCTTCACTAGTGATCCAACTAGCACTCGCCCCTACACCTCATGATGCCACCCTGTTCGGCCAGCTACCCTTGGCTCTAGATGTTCACCCACCGACCAAGGAGCAACTGGGAGACCCGAGGCCAACGACAAAGCTCAATGCCTCCATGCCCATATGTGCTACCTTGACCTTCCCTGAGCTTGACACATTATCATCTGACTTGATGGACAACACATTCCATGCCCAATTGCGGTTTGTAAATCAGTGCCTGGACGAGGTTCAGAGAGAATTCTATAAGTCCAAGGAAGAACTAAGGGAAAGTACCTCAGCAAAGTCTCAATTCGTTCAAGAAATTCAGGACAAACCTATCCCCCTCAACTTTTGCCTTCGATATTAGAGACCTATGATGGTGGCTCCAACCTAGTGGAGCATGACACTGCCTTCCAGGTCCAGATGGCCCTATATTGCACTTTTGACACCCTGATATGTCAAGCATTTTGTACCACCCTTCGAGGCCTAGCTCGGATGTGGTACAACCAATTGAAGCTATTCTCTGTCTCATCATTTAACCAGCTTGCAAAGGAGTTCGAGCTTCACTTTCTAGCCAGCATGCAACCCAAACCATCTGTGGCCATATTGAGATCAAAAGGGTTCAAAAAGCCCACCTCTCATTGGTTATGTAGGCATTCATGATGAGCCTGCAGCCTTTGAGGTTCTTTTTGGCTGCTGGTCGAAAGGTCGCTAGTGACCATCCCTAAGATGCTCCAACGGGCCAATTATTATATTGCTGCTGAGGCACTAGTGGTAGGAAAGTATGAGGATTCACATAAGAGGACTCACGTAGAGTAGTCTCGAGGCCAATCCTCAAGGCCACCTAGGAGGAGGCTCGACTAACCCGAGCTATCGCTCCCAAGGCCCCCTTTGCCACTCTCAACTCATCCAAAATAGAGATTTTCCTCCAAATAGCGAGAAAGGGCTCTTAAGGGAGCCCAACTCATTGAAGACTCTGCATGAGAATCCAAATATTGCATGTTCCATCGTAACTATAGCCATTATTAGGATCAAGTTGGCACTTCGATTTAAAATTCTTCATACATTAGAAAATCAATCTTAGAAGATAACTTGAAAGCATGTTTGTTTGTAGGGTGGTGAAAGCCGAGTAAGAAAGAAGTGAAGCAATTTGCAAGGTAAGTAAATAACAATAATAGAAATACAAATCAGAATTTATAGTGGTTCTGTCATTGTGACCTACATCAACTTCTGATTCCTCCTCCGTTGAGGTCACTGGCATCCACTAATGGTCTTTCTTCAATAGGCGAAGACCAACCACCTCTTTACAGCTCTTTCTCCTTTTTCACGGGTTTAAGAGATAACCTTTATAAGCCTCACACCTCTCTTAAATGATCATAACACTAGAAAGGGAGGAGGAGGACTCTTTGCAATGTTACAATACTTTTAACACCCCAAGAATTCAAGATATTGTTTACACTTTTCGTGCTCTTTTATACAAAAAATGGTGGGGTATTTATAGGCCCTAATAGCTTTAGAGCCAAAAAATGTAACATCCTTAGATTTTGGGGTACTGGTGGTACCATCGTCATTATTGGGCAGTACTACCTCCTATAGACTGACATTGGGCGATACCATTGCTTAGTTTGGGTGGTACGATTGCTTGATAGAGCTTCGGAGACTAAGCTTTGCTGGTGGTACTACCGCTTGATAGCATTAACTACCGGTGGTACCACCGCCCAGTTTGGGTGGTACTATTGCCCAGAGCACCTGGGAGACTGAGTCTCAGGTTGTCATGGACTTAGCTGGTTTTACCTAAGTCATGCTGCACCCTTGCGTGTCCGTCCGCAAAGGTCAGCCTCCCCGAAGCCTCCTATGTCCCTTAGGACCCACAAAAGAGAGAACGGGTTAAAGAAAACGCCTCATTCGGGATCCACAAGCAAACATCTCCGAAAACACTTCATAGACAATGCAAATTACAAACAGACTTTACAAGCTCTAAACAGTTGCACAACAAAGGGTAAAATGGTTCATTACAAACCGAAAATCTCTCGCACATGTCCACATGACACAATATTTATTTACAAGCCTAAAGAGGCCACCAACCTAACTAAAATGAGACTATTAAGCCTTCGGCCGTCCCTCTACATTTTTTTTTTATAAGTACCGTCCCTCTACATGCTGTACAAGGCATGAACATACCAAAAGACACGAACATACATAAGCATTACATCAAGCATGAACATGCTGTACAAGGCAAAGGCGAGGAGTCGACACTACAACTCCTCGCCTTTGCTGAGTCTTCAATCTTCTGCTCCAACTGCAATGCGTCTCTTGGCTCCCAACTGCTATCCGCTGCAGTTTCTGAGTAGTCGATCCTTTGATCTGCCATATTGCTTCAACTCACCAATGACTCTGACTCTGGTGTGGGGTTGGCTGAGTTGTGTTGATCCATGTAGATTCCTGCGGATCCTCCAAATGAAGGAAAAGACCATCCTTACTACGCTAGTCTCTGAAATGTCTCGTGCTGTTTGAACTGGGTGGATGCTTGTTGGAGCTTTTAACAAGCATCGTCTCGCAAACTTATGAAGTTTTGGGTCCTTCCTCCACAAAATTTGCTCATTGACTCTTCTTTCACTTAGTTGTCACATCCAAGTAGGTTCGCATCACTTCCGCTTTCGATTGGCATTTCGTTGCGAAATGAAGCAGACAATCTACTCTCAATAACACTGATCACTGTTGGTGAGGATTTGACAACTATTGTCCTCCATTATCTTCGTAGGGTTTTTGAACATATGCAGAGCTCCTTTGCTGGATAGATAAGAGAATTGGGGTACTCGGTTTCGCCCATTCTCTTAAGAGTTGAGAAGACAAAGGTTACTTGACTTCACCCGCCTCCTCGAGGTTGTACTCCATGCATCGAGCTGGTTACTGGCCTTCGCCTGCTCTTTGCTCACACTTCTGAAGCACTTGAAGTGTTTGCACTCCTTGTGTTGAGTTAGCTACTATGATTCACCTTCTCAATGCCATCGAACTTCTGGAATGCAGGAAGTTTTCACCCCAACTTGGAGTAATTCTCTCATAGGTTTGGTCGCCTCTGGGATTGTACCGTCTTCTCCATCAACCCTACAGCCTACTCCCCTGAGTAGCGAAGGTATAGCACCACGTACTGCCTGCTTCGTTCCTTGGTCGTGCACTCTTGCCTGACCCGAAGTCCTTCACTTTTGGCTATCTTGATGAGAAACTCATTGACACCGGTCTTACGAAGTTCCTTGGCTTCTGCCCTTCAGCCTTGTCTCGGTACTTGGAGATTGCCTCTGCATGCTCCACCTCCTCGGCTCCTTTCACGACCAAGCGCTCTCCCTCCATGAGAGCAAGGGATCAATGACTTTCACGGAAGTCCCGCCTCTACGGTACCATGGCGCTGCCATGCCCATGGCCCTACTATCCGTCGCCTCGCATCTGCATCCCTTTTCTTCACGATCAGTAGATATGTCTCCGTGGCACTCCTTTGAGTCTACCTCCATTCTAACTGATGCTTGATTTTGGGTAGCTAAGTTTCTCTCGACTCATCGTTGCTTCCTCACCCCTTTCGACCCCTTGCTTCAACACCTCTGTGTTTTCCAAGCAGTCCGTTTGGTCGATGGAAAGACAGACTGCAACTCCCATGCATGGCCTCTGCCATCACGTTGTAGGGTTTGCGCCGATTCTGTTCTCCTTAGCTTCCTTGGTAGCAACGTTCGCTTACTTGACCTTGTCCTCTGACTTGTCGGGCTCCCTTAAGCGAATATGCACTCTGGAGCAGTCCAACTCTCCAGCTGCCAGAGCAGTCCAACTCTCCAGCTGCTTCAATCATACCTCTGTATGATCAAGTCTCTCCCATGGGACTCATTGGTACTTGCATTCAAACTTTTCCCTTGGTGGAACACATCCCCCATATGCTGATGACCAAGGCTTTCATCCGATGCAAAATTCGATGCACGCATGGAAGACCCGCCTCTGCAGTACCATGGCCTTCACTCCTTGAATCCATAGCCCTTCTTGCCGTCGTGTTGTTCACCGAAGTGGAGCTTCCAATAGCTCCCGATCATACCTCCATATGATCTAATCCCTCACGGGAATATGTCGTGTGTATCGCATTGCCACAAACTGTTCCACCATGATCCGCTGCACCGTGTCGCCTCTTGGTGACATCTCTATTGCATTCTGATCCTTGTGGGATGAACTCGAATTGTGAACCCTCCATGTGTGGCCTCTGCCAATACATCGCAGGGTCTCTTCCACCTTCGATTTTGTTCGCTCCTTTGGCAATCGACCTTCACCCACCTACTCTTGGGTCACACCTAGATGAAGCACCGCTCTAAGATAGTCCGTCGCCTAGTAGCTCCCGAAGTCCACCGACTTCACTGTAATTTGTGCACCATTGTCTGGATCCTGGGCCTCTGCCCCTACCAGCACAATCTCCGCTGCGCACCGCTTCCTTCAAGACAACTTGAATGGCAATACTATGGCATATTCTTCAAGAGTACCCACCTCAGAGTCCTCTTGCCCTGTGCTAAGGCCTTCTGAACCCAATTTCGCCTCCGCAAATTGAGTAGCCTTAGTTCCTCCATCAAATGCTTCTCTGAGATAAGGTGCATATTCCCAGAAGCTCCTTTCGTCTTTGGCACCATGCAAGATGAGTCTACTTCGTCAGAATAAAGGACCCATGGAACAATATGATTCTACTATTGCCTCTGCAAGAGTTAATGTCCTTGACCTCTGTCTAAGGAAAGCACTATGCCTCCGCTCCATGTTCCAACTTCTATGTTGGCTCCCTTCATGCGGCTTGGGTACTTCGCCAAGTTACACCCAAGTTGCTCCACTCCTCGTTTTTGCATTGAGTTGATGGTGGCCCTCGCACCCACCATTCCACGGGTTAGCCCTCCCTTGAGTCTGATCTCCATATCGACTCCAAGTGTGCCTTCATTTGAGTTGCTTTGGGTCGCTCCCCCACTTGATCTTGCAATGCATCCACCAATGCATTCTCTCGAGCGAGATCATGCGACGACTCCTTGCCGCTTGCTCGGTCCATTGAGCTTCTTGGAGTTGTTTGTTGAGGTACGCCTCCTCAACATGTGCGGTCCGTCCCACATGATTCTCCCTCTGGAGAGATGGGACTTATCCCTCCTGGATAACAATCCCGTTGGAGTAACATCTCTCTTCGTTTCGGAGACCACCATCCCCTTGGACTACTCCGATCTGCTGAACAAACTGTGCATTGTTCTGCCTCCTGCAAACGCACTTGCTAGATTGCGACTCTACGTCAATATAGCCCCCGCTGCACCACTCAAGGCCTAGCAACATGCTGAACTCGTTGCACACTTTAGCCGCCTACGGATGTATCCTTCACATGCCGAAGAGAAAGTTTCAATACTCCATGGCACTGAGTTTCGGTCGCCTTGGGATGGCCACGAACATTCCATCGTCCGCATACAAGCCAATGCATGAGTACCAAACTCTTTGAGTTAGCAATTCCCCTCACCTCTGTGAGCTTTGCATAACTCTTTTGGTCATTGAGCAACTCATTCCACCTTGCATGGTCTCATCCTTTACCAAGCGCCTCGCTTGCCTTGAGCACCATCAAGTATGGTTGTCAACGTTGAGCCATAGCTCAAACTCAGCCATTCCAACCTTTGTGCGCTCTGCATTCTTCCAAGCTTGCCTGTTCTCGTGGTGCCTCTTGCGCGAAGGGTTGGCCATTCCTCTGAATGCCAATGTCAGATGCCCGCTCCTCCGAGCAACTCCTTTTCCATACATCTCCATGCTCGTTTTCCCCCAAACGGTCGCGCGTGTGCTAACTGACCTCAATGCAGCCCCGCTAGGTCCCCCACGTTTTGCATGCTAAGTGTTTCTATGAGTGCTTGTCCCACTTTGATACCATCTGTCACGGACTTAGCTGGTTTTGCCTAAGTCGTGTGGCACCCTTGCGTGTCCGTCCACAAAGGTCAGCCTCCCCGAAGCCTCCCATGTCCCTTAGGACCCACAAAAGAGAGAACGGGTTAGAGAAAATGCTTCATTCGGGATCCACAAACATCTCCGAAAATACTTCATAGACAATGCAAATTACAAACAGACTTTACAAGCTCTGAACAGTTGCACGACAAAGGGTAAAATGGTTCATTACAGACCGAAAATCTCTCGCACGTGTCCACATGACACAACCTTTATTTACAATCCTAAAGAGGCCACCAACCCAACTAAAATGGGACTATTAAGCCTTCGGTCGTCCCTCTACATGCTGTACAAGGCATGAACATACCAAAAGACATGGACATACATAAGCATTACACAAACATCCTGTTTAGAAATTTGTCCATGACAAGGTGGTGCCACCACTCACCATGACTTCAGGTGTTGAATGAGCTATTCAATCGGCCTAATTTAGCTTTATTAAGGGCCCAATTGGCCCCTAATTGAGTTAGTGGGATTACCTCCCAATCCTAACTCAACTAATATTCTAACTACGATTAAGGCAAGCAATCTCTATCCGGTATGTCGATTTTTCTCTCGGCAAACCTCCGGTGAACTTCTCGGTGAGTCTTCTGGTGAGCTTTTGACGAACTCCCAATGAACTCTCGGTGATCTTCCGATAAACTCTTGGTGAGCTCTCAACACACTTCCGGTACATCGTCCGAATCTTTGACTCCGGTCCATCATCTGCTTTATGCCTTACCGCTATCGTAGTTAATCCTGCACACTTATCTCAATACATAAATTAGATCAAACAATTTACCAATTGATTTCATCATCAAAATCCGAGATTCAATAGCCATGAAATTGAGGAGTGTTGAGATCTGAAGTATTAGATCAAGGAGCTTATTCATAGGGGGTACCTCGGGCGCTACCTTAGGGAGCCTCGAGAGCCCTCTCCATACCCTTATGGCCCAGTCAAGAAGCATATTAACGTCAGCATCGATGGTCCAACAATTGGGGGAGATAGTATGTCCGGACGAAAAGCTTATGCCCGAGCCACTGTGGAGAAGTGTCCCAAGTAGAGGGACATGCCTAAGATCACCTTCGAGGCAGGAGAAGCCAAGTACCTCGATTGCAATGATGCCTTAGTGATCTTAGTCAGAATAGCCAACACCCAAGTGAAGAGGGTGATGGTAGACACCGGGAGCTCCGTCAATGTGTTGTACCTCGATGCTTTCCAAAAAGCTTGGCCTAACTAAGAAGGGTCTCACCTCGATGACCTCAGCACTCACTGGGTTCATGGGGGATTCCTTCTCTCCCCCCGGGACCAC